>NC_079196.1:8170459-8212959 GCF_029499605.1 Hyla sarda | reverse complement strand
CGGGCGGCCAGTCCATAGCATCAATGCCTTCCTCTTGTAGGAACTGCTGACACACTCCAGCCACATGAGGTCTAGCATTGTCTTGTATTAGGAGGAACCCAACCGCACCAGCATATGGTCTCACAAGGGGTCTGAGGATCTCATCTCGGTACTTAATGGCAGTCAGGCTACCTCTGGGAAGCACATGGAGGGCTGTGCGGTCCCCCAAAGAAATGCCACCCCACACCATTACTGACCCACCGCCAAACCGGTCATGCTGGAGGATGTTGCAGGCAGCAGAACGTTCTCCACGGCGTCTCCAGACTCTGTCACATCTGTCACATGTGCTCAGTGTGAACCTGCTTTCATCTGTGAAGAGCACAGGGCGTCAGTGGCGAATTTGCCAATCTTGGTGTTCTCTGGCAAATGCCAAACGTCCTGCACGGTGTTGGGCTGTAAGCACAACCCCCACCTGTGGACGTCGGGCCCTCATACCACCCTCATGGAGTCTGTTTCTGACCGTTTGAGTGGACACATGCACATTTGTGGCCTGCTGGAGGTCATTTTGTAGGGCTCTGGCAGTGCTCCTCCTGTGGAGGTAGCGGTCCTGTTGCTGGGTTGTTGCCCTCCTACGGCCTCCTCCATGTCTCCTGATGTACTGGCCTGTCTCCTGGTAGCGCCTCCATGCTCTGGACACTACGCTGACAGACACAGCAAACCTTCTTGTCACAGCTCGCATTGATGTGCCGTCCTGGATGAGCTGCACTACCTGAGCCACTTGTGTGGGTTGTAGACTCCGTCTCATGCTACCACTAGAGTGAAAGCACCGCCAGCATTCAAAAGTGCAGAAAACATCAGCCAGGAAGCATAGGAACTGAGAAGTGGTCTGTGGTCACCACCTGCAGAACCACTCCTTTATTGGGGGTGTCTTGCTAATTGCCTATAATTTCCACCTGTTGTCTGTTCCATGTGAAATTGATTGTCAATCAGTGTTCTTCCTGAGTGGTTTTTTTGCTCCGGGTGAAAAACTGTATTAAACCGTATACTTTTTATTTTTTTTAAACATGGGAGTCAATGGGAACCGTACAGACCTCTATGTGCTTACGGTTCCATACGGTTTTTGACTTTGCACAGGTTTTTTTCTTGGAATTTCAATCAAACAAGTTAAACTTTATTCATAATGGAGTGAAAAGTTAAAAACGTATACTTTTTTTCTTTAAAAAAAAAAAACAGATGCAACCGGACATCATTTTTTAAACCGTATACAGGTTAAAATGTGTCCACACGTTTTGATACAGTTTAGTCCGGTTTTGAGGAATCAGTTTTTCTGTATTGTAATAACGTGGTGTGAACCCGGCCTTACACAGGTGACATTTGTTATTACAGCTCAGTTGCAGCAGTACCGGAGACGACCTATGGACCGGTGTGGCGCTGTTTCTGTAATTGGATTGTAAGCTCTGCTGGTCAGGACTGTGCAGAGTCACTACCACCTTATAGTGACAGATCCGCACGTGGTGACACCGAGGAGAACAGAATCCTGATAACTTCACTGACCCAGAAACACCAAATCGGGAGCGAAGGGAGATAAGACGCACATTAAGATAACGCCTGACGCCGAGATATGGGGGACAGGTCAGCTGAGGAGCCTATAGGGCAGCGGTCTCTAAACTGTGGACCGACAAAACTACAACTCCCAGCATGCCCGGACAGCCAACTGCTGGGAGCCCACTGTTATAGACCGCTGCCCTATAGGGGGCAACCTCCCCTCTGCTACATCAGACTGCAGTAATATGGGACATGATAGGAGAGGCGACTGTAGGATAGGTGAATATATCTATTGTTCTCTGTTATCAGCCATGTCAGGAGAGGAGAGGTGACTGTAGGACAGGTGAATACAATCTATTGTTCTCTGTTATCAGCCATGTCAGGAGAGGAGAGGTGACTGTAGGACAGGTGGAGATATCTATTGTTCTCTGTTATCAGCCATGTCAGGAGAGGAGAGGTGACTGTAGGACAGGTGAATATAATCTATTGCTCTCTGTTATCAGCCATGTCAGGAGGGGAGAGGTGACTGTAGGACAGGTGAATATAATCTATTGTTCTCTGTTATCAGCCATGTCAGGAGGGGAGAGGTGACTGTAGGACAGGTGAATATATCTATTGTTCTCTGTTATCAGCCATGTCAGGAGAGGAGAGGTGACTGTAGGACAGGTGAATATAATCTATTGTTCTCTGTTATCAGCCATGTCAGGAGAGGAGAGAGGTGACTGTAGGACAGGTGAATACTATCTATTGTTCTCTGTTATCAGCCATGTCAGGAGGAGAGAGGTGACTGTAGGACAGGTGAATATATCTATTGTTCTCTGTTATCAGCCATGTCAGGAGAGGAGAGGTGACTGTAGGACAGGTGAATATAATCTATTGTTCTCTGTTATCAGCCATGTCAGGAGAGGAGAGAGGTGACTGTAGGACAGGTGAATACTATCTATTGTTCTCTGTTATCAGCCATGTCAGGAGGAGAGAGGTGACTGTAGGACAGGTGAATATATCTATTGTTCTCTGTTATCAGCCATGTCAGGAGAGGAGAGGTGACTGTAGGACAGGTGAAAATATCTATTGTTCTCTGTTATCAGCCATGTCAGGAGGGGAGAGGTGACTGTAGGACAGGTGAATATATCTATTGTTCTCTGTTATCAGCCATGTCAGGAGAGGAGAGGTGACTGTAGAACAGGTGAATATATCTATTGTTTCTGTTATCAGCCATGTCAGGAGAGGAGAGGTGACTGTAGGACAGGTGAATATATCTATTGTTCTCTGTTATCAGCCATGTCAGGAGAGGAGAGGTGACTGTAGGACAGGTGAATATAATCTATTGTTCTCTGTTATCAGCCATGTCAGGAGAGGAGAGGTGACTGTAGGACAGGTGAATATAATCTATTGTTCTCTGTTATCAGCCATGTCAGGAGGGGAGAGGTGACTGTAGAACAGGTGAATATTATCTATTGTTTCTGTTATCAGCCATGTCAGGAGGGGAGAGGTGACTGTAGGACAGGTGAATATATCTATTGTTCTCTGTTATCAGCCATGTCAGGAGAGGAGAGGTGACTGTAGGACAGGTGAATATAATCTATTGTTCTCTGTTATCAGCCATGTCAGGAGGGGAGAGGTGACTGTAGGACAGGTGAATATAATCTATTGTTCTCTGTTATCAGCCATGTCAGGAGGGGAGAGGTGACTGTAGGACAGGTGAATATAATCTATTGTTCTCTGTTATCAGCCATGTCAGGAGGGGAGAGGTGACTGTAGAACAGGTGAATATTATCTATTGTTTCTGTTATCAGCCATGTCAGGAGGAGAGGTGACTGTAGGACAGGTGAATATATCTATTGTTCTCTGTTATCAGCCATGTCAGGAGGGGAGAGGTGGAGAATTTGGGTGGGATTTAGTCCATTGTTCTTTTGAAGGAATTTTCCGCTATCAGCAAATAATTGTTATTGTGTAATTAAACATTCTACCATTTTTGTATCAGTTCCTCAGTGTAAGATCTCTGCTTGCTGTCATCTAACTTGTAGCGGATATGGAATCTGTTCTTGTCATGTGATGGACGCACGGTGCGCGGTCATGTGATCACAGCTTAAGGACTCGTTACAGTCATCAGTGAGGTGTCCAGAGGGGGCGCTATCACCTGACTGTACAATCACCCCCAGCAGATGAATACTGACTGATCACTCACCTCGAGTGTAACTACAACTCTCAGCATGACCTGAAGACCCCGACTCGGCTCTGGTGTATGAGGACTATAGAGGTGTTGGGGGTCCGGACCTCCATATGAGGATGATACCATATATACAGGGAGGACTGTGCCCCCCCCCCCCATGTACGGTATAAGACAATGACCCTCATCCTCCCCTTATAATTCAGATGGTTTATGAGTCATCACCTTCATGTGATCTGTGAGACACCGGACCCCCACAGATAATACTGCGGGGGTGTAATGTACACAGGGATCATGTGACACAATGTAACAAACAGCTGAGAACCCCCCCCAATAATCAACACAAAGGAAAAACGTACAAAAGAGGAGGAGGGGCCGATATCAGTCCCATCTTATTACAGTCCAGGAGGGGCCGATATCAGTCCCATCTTATTACAGTCCAGGAGGGGCCGATATCAGTCCCATCTTATTACAGTCCAGGAGGGGCCGATATCAGTCCCATCTTATTACAGTCCAGGAGAGGCCGATATCAGTCCCATCATATTACAGTCCAGGAGGGGCCGATATCAGTCCCATCTTATTACAGTCCAGGAGGGGCCGATATCAGTCCCATCTTATTACAGTCCAGGAGGGGCCAATATCAGTCCCATCTTATTACAGTCCAGGAGAGGCCGATATCAGTCCCATCTTATTGCAGTCCAGGAGGGGCCGATATCAGTCCCATCATATTACAGTCCAGGAGGGGCCGATATCAGTCCCACCTTATTACAGTCCAGGAGAGGCCGATATCAGTCCCATCTTATTGCAGTCCAGGAGGGGCCGATATCAGTCCCATCATATTACAGTCCAGGAGGGGCCGATATCAGTCCCATCTTATTACAGTCCAGGAGGGGCAGATATCAGTCCCACCTTATTACAGTCCAGGAGGGGCCGATATCAGTCCCACCTTATTACAGTCCAGGAGGGGACGATATCAGTCCCATCTTATTACAGTCCAGGAGGGGCAGATATCAGTCCCACCTTATTACAGTCCAGGAGGGGCCGATATCAGTCCCATCTTATTACAGTCCAGGAGGGGCCGATATCAGTCCCATCTTATTACAGTCCAGGAGGGGCAGATATCAGTCCCACCTTATTACAGTCCAGGAGGGGCCGATATCGGTCCCACCTTATTACAGTCCAGGAGGGGCCGATATCGGTCCCACCTTATTACAGTCCAGGAATGGCCGATATCAGTCCCACCTTATTACAGTCCAGGAATGGCCGATATCAGTCCCACCTTATTACAGTCCAGGAATGGCCGATATCAGTCCCATCTTATTACAGTCCAGGAATGGCCGATATCAGTCCCACCTTATTACAGTCCAGGAATGGCCGATATCAGTCCCATCTTATTACAGTCCAGGAATGGCCGATATCAGTCCCATCTTATTACAGTCCAGGAGGGGCAGATATCAGTCCCACCTTACAGTCCAGGAGGGGCCGATATCAGTCCCATCTTATTACAGTCCAGGAGGGGCAGATATCAGTCCCACCTTATTACAGTCCAGGAGGGGCAGATATCAGTCCCATCTTATTACAGTCCAGGAGAGGCCGATATCAGTCCCACCTTATTACAGTCCAGGAATGGCCGATATCAGTCCCACCTTATTACAGTCCAGGAGGGGCAGATATCAGTCCCACCTTATTACAGTCCAGGAGGGGCAGATATCAGTCCCATCTTATTACAGTCCAGGAATGGCCGATATCAGTCCCATCTTATTACAGTCCAGGAATGGCCGATATCAGTCCCACCTTATTACAGTCCAGGAGGGGCAGATATCAGTCCCATCTTATTACAGTCCAGGAGGGGCCGATATCAGTCCCATCTTATTACAGTCCAGGAGAGGCCGATATCAGTCCCATCTTATTACAGTCCAGGAGAGGCCGATATCAGTCCCATCTTATTACAGTCCAGGAGGGGCCGATATCAGTCCCACCTTATTACAGTCCAGGAATGGCCGATATCAGTCCCATCTTATTGCAGTCCAGGAGGGGCCGATATCAGTCCCATCATATTACAGTCCAGGAGGGGCCGATATCAGTCCCACCTTATTACAGTCCAGGAGGGGCCGATATCAGTCCCACCTTATTACAGTCCAGGAGGGGCCGATATCAGTCCCACCTTATTACAGTCCAGGAATGGCCGATATCAGTCCCACCTTATTACAGTCCAGGAGGGGCCGATATCAGTCCCACCTTATTACAGTCCAGGAATGGCCGATATCAGTCCCATCTTATTACAGTCCAGGAATGGCCGATATCAGTCCCATCTTATTACAGTCCAGGAGGGGCCGATATCAGTCCCACGTATGGATGTACAGTCCATGAATTGCGCACCACATACATTACTGACCGTGTTCGCTGTAAATGAAGTACACGAGATAAAGTAGGAGGAGTAGTGGGGGTCAGAGGTTTCCGCACTTGTTACTCATCCCAGGTCTAGCGCCCCCTCTGGACGGTCGGCTTTAGACAATCCTCTCCTGTTGGAGGGGCCTTACAGGCAGCCGATTGTCTAGGGACCCCTGGTGATCAGCTGTAATCTGTGATGAAGTCTCCTGCAGCGCCACCACAGGTGAAACGAAGCATTACACAGCGCCCAGAAATCATTAATAGGGGTCATGAGAATAAGAGGAATCAGCGCAAGGTAAACACCGACCAATAGTTACAATTTATGGGGAGTGTAAGATGAACCCCCAGTCTACAATGAGGGGACCCCCCCAATAGTGCTCTGCCCCAATTCTAAGTCCTGTTACACACTGGTCAGCAGACTGTACAGGCCGAGCGCCGAGCTGAACCAATCGCCGCGCAATAGTTCCGCTGTTTGCCCCTTCACTGGCCCTTTAAGGCCGTGTTCACACCCACCAGACGTTTCACGCGCAGCCTCTTATTACTGTTGGAATTTCACTTCTATTTTCCCAAAATCAGAGTAAATATTTTGCAATTATATTGTGAATAGCGCAAATCTCCCCAAAATCATACAAATATGGTAATGACACAATTTGGGAAAATAGAAGTAAAAATGCGTCAGAACAGCCAAATAAATGGCCCGTGTGAACACGACCGTACACCGGCGGGGTATCTGGAGCTCATTCGCCTGATAATTGCCCCAAAGCCGCTGCTGAGTCAGCAATAAACTGCAGGGTCTGACTACACAGGGTTTGTTTGTAGTCTGTTACCATGGAGACGCATAGACGTGCACCGGAGCTGTATACAGCGACCAGATTTCTCCGATACGTCTGCAACAATGAAAACACTTTGTAAATATAGTAAATGCGCCGTATAAACACAAAGCATGCTGGGAAATACCGCGTCTTATACGATCACATGGGATTCTTATTTCTTCAGTACGATCCCCCATTAGGCCGAGTTCATATATTGCAGATAATTAACGCTACTTACTGATCGCTTTTTTTTTTTTTTTGCAGCATAACGCCAGAAATTGACAAATAATAAAAAATAAAGATATTTTAGCACAAGTGTACAGATATTTTAGCACAAGTGTACAGATATTTTAGCACAAGTCTACGGATATTTTAGCACAAGTCTACGGATATTTTAGCACAAGTCTACGGATATTTTAGCACAAGTGTACAGATATTTTAGCACCAGTGTACAGATATTTTTGCACGTACGGTGATTTCGGTCAAATGCGGAAAAAAAAAAAAAAAACGCACGCAATAGTTAGATGCGATCGCGCTCATCAGACACATTGTGTGAACACAGCCCTGAGAGTCCAACGCGCCAATTACCGTCCAATCGTTTCCAGCACCGTAGATCATAACAATAAAGCGCAACAATCTCCTGTATACGGGGGCCACATGTCACCCCCCCCCCCCCCCCTCACTATAGAGACCGCGACGTCACATGACACAAAACAACAAGTAACAGGGCGACTAGTTTCATAAATATATTAGAAATCTCCAGTGATCGGTTCACAGTCTGGATTTCCAGCTGTTGCAAAACTACAACTCCCAGCATGCCTGGACAGCCAACGGCTGTCCGGGCATGCTGGGAGTTGTAGTTTTGCAACAGCTGGAGTCACCCTGGTTGGTAAACACTTAGGATATCAGTGTCACCATGTTCAGGAAATGTGATTCAGACGTTGGCTGTCCGGGCATGCTGGGAGTTGTAGTTTTGCAACAGCTGGAGGTCCACAGTTTGGAGACCACTCGATCAGACACAATCTGATAATCCAGTTGATCCTCAATCAGATCCAGTTGATTCATATTAACCAGACCTGATCCTTATCAATCAGATCTGATTCAGTTGATCCTTATCAATCAGATCCGGTTGATCCTTATCAATCAGATCCGATCTGTTCGTCCAAGCTGCTGGTCATCGGATCACCGATCTGATCGCTCTCCCACAGCCGATCCCCGAACTGATCAGATCCCAGCAGTAACACAACTCACAACCCCGCAGGATCCCGGGACTCCAGACAAGTGCAGCGCTCCCCGGAGCAACAAGTGCGGCACAGCAGGGGGTTCGGTGCAGTGTATCCGCAGACTGATCCCATGTGACACTTACGTGCGGTCCCCGTGCACTGCGGCGATCTGCTCGGTCTGCGGCTCCCGGTGCGGTCGGTGATTCTCCTCACATCTCCCAGGAAATGGCGTCTGGAGCTGCGGGCAGGAGCGGAGCTTAAAAGGGCGACACCACCCGGCGGATAGTGGGGTCCGCAGTGTGAGGGGGCGGGGATCCAGGGGCCACAACCGTCCGGAGAGCACGAGCCCCAATCTTTATATATTGTAGATGGTTTATTATAGGAGCCGATTGTTATGATGCAGATCGTTTATTATTTATTGTTACATTGTTGGTTATTATAGTATTTATTCTTTGTATGTTACATTGTTGATTAGTTATTATAGTATTTATTCTTTACTGTTACGCCGAGCGCTCCGGGTCCCCGCTCCTCCCCGGAGCGCTCGCAACATCCTCGCAATCGCAGCACCCCGTTCAGACCTGCTGACCGGGTGCGCTGCGATACCTCTCCCAGCCGGGATGCGATTCGCGATGCGGGTGGCGCCCGCTCGCGATGCGCACCCCGGCTCCCGTACCTGACTCGCTCTCCGTCGGTCCTGTCCCGGCGCGCGCGGCCCCGCTCCTTAGGGCGCGCGCGCGCCGGGTCTCTGCGATTTAAAGGGCCACTGCGCCGCTGATTGGCGCAAGTGGTTCTAATTAGTGTGTTCACCTGTGCACTCCCTACTTATACCTCACTTCCCCTGCACTCCCTCGCCGGATCTTGTTGCCATTGTGCCAGTGAAAGCGTTTCCTTGTGTGTTCCTAGCCTGTGTTCCAGACCTTCTGCCGTTGCCCCTGACTACGATCCTTGCTGCCTGCCCCGACCTTCTGCTACGTCCGACCTTGCTTTGTCTACTCCCTTGTACCGCGCCTATCTTCAGCAGTCAGAGAGGTTGAGCCGTTGCTGGTGGATACGACCTGGTCACTACCGCCGCAGCAAGACCATCCCGCTTTGCGGCGGGCTCTGGTGAAAACCTGTAGTGACTTAGAACCGGTCCACTAGCACGGTCCACGCCAATCCCTCTCTGGCACAGAGGATCCACCTCCTGCCAGCCGAATCGTGACATTTACTCTTTGTATGTTACATTGTTGATTATTATAGTATTTGTTTTTTACTCTTTGTGTATGTTACATTGTTAGTTATTATAGTATTTATTCTTTGTGTATGTTACATTGTTGATTATTATAGTATTTATTCTTTACTCTGTGTATGTTACATTGTTTCCTTGTTTATTCTTTATATTTACAGGAAAGAACATGATCAATCCCTGTGATCAGGATGATTGCAGCGACGCCATTGGTCTGAAATACATTGTTTTGCGCAAAACAAAACCTTTTTTCATAAAAAAAATTTGTGGATTTTTTTACATTTTTTTTTAATTTTGCTGCAGTTTTCCCCCAAAAAAATGTTGCGCTCAAAATTACAAACCATGTGCATTGGCCTTTTTTTTTCTGGCGTTTGATTCTCTTATTGGATCTTATTTATTTATTATTATTATTTTTTTTATATCAATGTTTTCTTTCTGTATTTTATCCCATGGACTTCTCTATGGATAATAACAGGGCACCATTATGTCTAAACCATAGGAACAAAAGTGAGTGCACAATAAGTGGGAATGCCCAAATTGTGCCTAAAAGATCTATATTTTGTGCGGCCACCATTATTTTCTAGCATCGCCTTAAGGATACTTCGGTGGGGGAAAAAAAATTCTCCAATCCACTGGCGCCAGAATGTTATACAGATTTGTAAATAAAATAAAAAAAATCTTAACTCTTCTTGTACTTATCAGCTGCTGTATGCTCCACAGGAAGTTGTGTAGTTCTTTCCAGTCTGACCACAGTGCTCTCTGCTGCCACCTCTGTCCATGTCCGGAACTGTTCAGAGCAGAAGAGGTTTACTATGTGGATTTGTTCCTGACATGGACAGAGGTGTCAGCAAAGAGCACTGGGGTCAGACTGGAAAGAACTACACAACTTCCTGTGGATAGGGGATAAGTGTTAAACAGTTTCATATGTCCTTTAACCCCTTAAGAACCAGAGATTTTTTGTTTTTGCACTTTCGTATTTTCCACCTCACCTTCTAAAAATCAGAACACTTTCAATCTTGCACCTACAGACTCATATGGGGCTTGTTTTTCGCGCCACCAATTGGATTTTGTATTGACATCAATCATTTCACCCAAATATTTATGGGGAAACCAGAAAAAAAATATTTGTGGGGCAAAATTGGAAAAAAAACACTTTTGTAACTTTTGGGGGCTTCCGATTCTATACAGTGCGCACTTTTCGGTAAAAACTGACACCATATATTTATTGTGTAGGTCCATACGGTTACAATGATACCTAATTCTTATAGTTTTTTATTTTTATTTTACTACTTAAAAAAACATTATAACTACATGCACCAAAATGAATATATTTAAAATTGCCATCTTCTGACCCCTATAACTTTTTATTTTTCAGTATTCGGGGCGGTTTGAGGGCTCATTTTTTGCGCCATGATCTGAAGTTTTTATTGGTACCATGTTTGTTTTGATGGGACTTTTTGATCACTTTTTATAAAACATTTTTAGGGTATACAAAATGACCAAAAATACGCAATTTTGGACTTTGGAATTTTTTACGTGTACATCATTGACCATGTGGTTTAGGTAACATATTTTTATAGTTCCAACATTTACGCACGCGGCAATACCACATATGTTTTAAAGGGGGAAAAGGGGGGGGATTCAAACTTTTATTCAGGAAGGGGTTAAATCACATTTATGACACTTTTTTTTTTTAGCCCCCATAGGGGACTATTACATGCAATTCTTTGATTGTATACATTGTTATCTGCACTTGATTGCTCAATCCTGGATCTCAGGCTTGGAGCAATCAAACGCTGATCGGACAGCGCGGAGCACGGTAAGGCACCTCCTGCTGTCCTCTCAGCTGTTTGGGATGCTGCGATTTCACCGCGGCGGTCCTGAACAGCTCCACTGAGCTAACCGGCAGTATTTTCTCCTGGTTTAGACGCCGCGATCAACTTTGATCGTGGCATCTAAAGGGTTAATACCGGACATCGTTAGATATTAGCCGCGGGCCCTGGCTGCTCATAGCAACCGGGACCCCGCAGGTATGAAGCACGCTCAGCTCCTGAGCGCGCTTCACATACTGGGAGCCGGCCACATGCGTAAATGAACGCTCGTGGTCATTAAGGGGTTAAAACAGGTTATCTAACATAAAAGGGTTTTACCAAGGATCCGTGCTTGTGTTGGTGGTAAATGCCCGAATCCTGTGACCTCCATCTTGCTGCTGGCTTGTTTGTGTGAGCTTGCTATTTCCTGTTGGAGTTCCCTCCCTCCAACTATAATCCCCAAGATCCCTTGTTTCTAGGTGGGAGGTGACCTATCTCCCCCGCAACACATCAATCACCCCACCCATTGCAGCACAGCTGAGCTCCCTTCAATGCGTGCTGTGCTTGAAACTACAATACCCTGCAGCTCTATAGAGAATGAGCTCCCTCCCACTTAGCCGTTGCTCCACCCATTGAAGCACAGACAGGCTCCCTTTCAACAACTGACTAGAGATGTAATGTCTCGAGCCACACTGCAACCTGGGAAAACCCGAGACAACAATCATTTTGTGTGCTACTAAAAATGAACATCCGGGACAAAGATCTCATAAGAATTGTGACATCACCATCAAACACAGGTACAAACACTATAATATGAACTACACTTACTTTACAGCCCCTGTAGCACAGTCAAATAAAACAAATTCCTGGAATACCCCTTTAAGCCTCTTGGACCAGAGTTTGACAGGTTGTCACTGGTTTCCTCTTCCACTCCTCCATGACGGCATCACGGCGCTGTCTTCATCCAAGCTTCCTTCTGGGACGACCGCCATGCAGACTAATTTGATGCAGTGTGCAGCGTACGGTCAGAGCAATAACAGGCTGACTTGACCCCAACAACCCTTCAACCTCTGCAGCAATGCTGGCAGCACTCATACGTCTATTTAAAAAAGACAACCTATGGATATGACGCTGAGCACCTGCACTCAACTTCTTTGGTCACTCGGCATGAAGATCACAATGTCGCATTGCCGAGTCTCACATAATGGTAACGGATGGCGTCGAGCCGAGACCCGCGACAGCGCAGCCGCAACACGACAGTCACAAAATAATTTAATATCGATGGTGTAGGGCGCAGGTCACACATGACGTTACCACCTCTAGTCTATCCAGGGTGTATAGAATGTCTGGTCTTCGCTGGTTCTGTATGGTTGTCATTGACATCCACAGTGGTTCACAATCAGAGTGCCTCCAGCTGTTGCAAAACTACAAATCCCAGCATGCCCGGACAGCCAACGGCTGTCCGGGCATGCTGAGAGTTGTAGTTTTGCGACAGCTGGAGGCACCCTGGTTGGGAAACACTTAGGATATCAGTGTCACGATGTTCAAGAAACGTGATTCAGACGTTGGCTGTCCGGGCATGCTGGGAGTTGTAGTTTTGCAACAGCTGGAGGTCCACAGTTTGGAGACCACTTGATCAGACCCAATCTGATCATCCAGTTTATCCTTAATCAGATCCAGTTGATCCTTATCAATCAGATCCAGCTAATCCTTATCAATCAGATCTGATCCAGTTGATCCTTTTCAATCAGAACCAGATGATCCTTATCAATCAGATCTGATCCAGTTGATCCTTATCAATCAGATCTGATCCAGTTGATCCTTATCAATCAGATCTGATCCAGTTGATCCTTATCAATCAGATCCGATCCGGTTGATCCTTATCAATCAGATCCGGTTGATCCTTATCAATCAGATCCGGTTGATCCTTACCAATCAGATCCAATCATTTCGTCCAGCTGAGAGTTGTAGTTTTGCAACAGCTGGAGGCACTCTGGTTGGGAAATACTTAGGAGTATAAATCTCACCATTTCCAGGAGATGTGTTTCTGCTCACAATGACTTCACTCCCGGGCGAGAAGTATAAGTAGAGTTTCCCTTTATACGGTATCCAACATCTTAAGGGACCCAACAGATTCCGCATGATATTAGAGGCATACGGAGGGGCAACGGGGGCCACAGACTTCACAGGGGCCCATATTACAGATGAGCCAAAAAAAATACAATAGTATCTGTTTAGTCCAGTATTTCCCAACCAGCTTTTAAAGGGGTACTCCGGGGGAAAACTTTTTTTTTTTTTAATCAACTGGTGACAGAAAGTTAAACAGATTTGTAAATGACTTCTATTAAAAAAAATCTTAATCCTTCCAGTACTTATTAGCTGCTGAATACTACAGAGGAATTTTTTTTCTTTTTGGAACACAGTGCTCTCTGCTGACATCATGACCCCAGTGCTCTCTGCTGACATCTCTGTCCATTTTAGGAACTGTCCAGAGTAGGAGAAAATCCCCATAGCAAACATATGCTGCTCTGGACAGTTCCTAAAATAGACAGAGATGTCAGCAGAGAGCACTGTGCTCCTGATGTCAGCAGAGAGCACTGTGGTCATGATGTCAGCAGAGAGCTCTGTGTTCCAAAAAGAAAAGAATTTCCTCTGTAGTATTCAGCAGCTAATAAGTACTGGAAGAATTAAGATTTTTTAACAGAAGTCATTTACAAATCTGTTTAACTTTCTGGCAGCAGTTGATTAAAAAAAAAAAAAGTTTTCCATCGGAGTACCCCTTTAATGAAGCATAACTCCCAGCATGCCCGGGCAGCCTTCAGTTGTGCAGCAGAGCAGAAGGAATGGTAATGTCCTGTCACCAAAATTTTCATGACTTGTCTAGAAACTCCCCAAAACTCCTACCTGTCTAAGCAGGAAGCTCATTTCATGATTTAAAGGGGCAACGCCGGCTCAGCCTGCACCCGAAATGACGATTGCAAAAAGCCTAAATAGCTTTCAAAAAATAAATAAAATGCCTACCATATGGGAAGCCAAACCCCAGTGTATACGTGTTCCCAATCCGATGGTCTGCAGTCATTGCAAAACTACAATTCCCAGCATGCCCGGACTGCCACTGCTTCAGATGACAGGAAGATGGTGATGTAGGCTGGAGGGGCTGGTCAGAGGTGATGACATCACTTAGGGGGTGGGGGCTAGAGCTCTGAAACAAAATCCAGCCCCGCCTCCTCAGACAGCAGAGGATGATGCATGGAATCATGAGAGGGGCGGAGCTGCTGAGACAAAACAGAGAGGACTACACAAATTCCTGTTGGTAGAGATGGAAGGGTCAGGGAGCTGCGGAGCCAACACTACACTGACCATGAGAGGCCTACACAACTTCCTGTAAGGAGAGAGGGAGGCGCCTGGAAGCTGCTGAGACAACACCACACTGACAATGAGAGAACTACACAACTTCACAACGTCAGAAGAGGAAGGAAGGAGCCTGGGATGTCTGGGCACCTGGTGGCTGTGCCGAGTGTGCGCTGCTGTGCTGCATTGTGGGAGATGTAGTGTTTACACCGAGCGCTATACAGCTGATATCTGATTCATAGCCCAGCAGTGTCCAGCACAGGGATGAGAACTTATAGGGGTACTCAGCCCCTAGACATCTTATTGTGGGGGGCTCCCTGCTGGGGACCCTCGCAATCTCCCTGCTGCACCCGGTGTTCGATTAGAGCGTAGGGAGCAGCGGTGGAGGCTGGTGACATCACGGCCCCGCCCCGTTCATGACAACATGGCCACGCCCCCTCAATGCAAGTCTATGGGAGGGGGCATGGCGGACGTCACATTGAGGGGGCATGACCGTGACATCACGAGCCTCCGCTCCGCATCGCCAGTCATCCAGCACGGGGCAAAGTTCGCTCCGTGCACTGGATGTCTAGGGTGCTGCAGCCGAGATCGCGGTGGTCTCCAGCGACGGGACCCCACGATCAGACATCTTATCTCCTATCCTTTGGATAGGGGATAAGATGTCTAGGGGCAGAGTACCCCTTTAATCTATAGTCCTGCTTATGTATACATTACATGTAAGGAAGGACACAGCAGAGCTGAAGCTGTTCAGACATTGCTGGAGCCTGCAGAAGTGAGAGCGCGCACTGCTGTTCTGTTTGCTTTCAGACTATAGGGACTGACATCTCACTGCTGCCCCCTGCTGGTTTTAGTCTTATATGCAGGAATGATGGGTCCAGTTCACCAACCCAAGCCAGGATTGTCTGATAACAGGGAACACTAGACAGCAATCACCAGGCTGTTAAAGGGGTTAAACAAATCACTTAATAATAAAGAGTTGTCACAAATTGTACTGGCTTCAGCATGTTTTTGTGTTATTCACCCCTGACAGAAAGTTGTGTTGTCTTCTCATTGTCTCAGCAGTGTTGTCTCAGCAGCTTCCTGGCTCCTCCTTCTCTTCTGACAGGAATTTGTGTAGTTCTCTCTTAGTCAGTGTTGTGTTATCTCCATCTTCCTGGCTACTCCCTCTTTCTGACAGGCAGTTGTGTAGTCCTCTCATTGTCTATGTGGTGTTGTCTCAACAGTTGCCAGGCTCCTCCTTTTTTCTGACAGGAAGTTGTATAGTCCTCTCATTATCAGTTTGATGTTGTCTCAGAAGCTCCCAGGCTCCTTGCTATTCTGACAGGAAGTTGTGTAGTCCTCTGATTGTTAGTGTGTTGTCTCCATCTTCCTGGCTCTTCCCGCTCTTCTGAGAGGAAATTGTGTAGTTCTCTCATTGTCAGTGTGGTGTTGTCTCAGCAGCTTCCAGGCGCCTCCCTCTCTCCTGAAAGGAGATTGTGTAGTCCTCTCATTTTCAGTGTGATGTTGTCTCAGCAAGTCCTAGACTCCCACTCCACCTCTGACAGGAAGTTGTGTAGTCCTCTCATTGTCTATGTAGTGTTGTCTCAGCAGTTGCCAGGCTCCTCCTTTTTTCTGATAGGAAATTGTATAGTTCTCTAATTATCAGTTTGATGTTGTCTCAGATGCTCCCAGGCTCCTTCCTCTTCTGACAGGAAGTTGTGTAGTCCTCTGATTGTTAGTGTGTTGTCTCCATCTTCCTGGCTCTTCCCTCTCTTTTGAGAGGAAGTTGTGTAGTTCTCTCATTGTCAGTGTGGTGTTGTGTCCATCTTCCTGGCTCTTCCCTCTATTCTTAGAGGAAGTTGTGTAGCTCTCTCATTGTCAGTGAAGTGTTGTCTCCATCTTCCTGGCTCTTCCCAGAGGAAGTTGTGTAGTTCTCTCATTGTCAGTGTGGTGTTGTCTCAGCAGCTTCCAGGCGCCTCCCTCTCTCCTGACAGGAAGTTGTGTAGGCCTCTCATTGTCAGTGTAGTGTCTCAGCAGCTCCCTGACCCTTCCCTCTCTACCAACAGGAATTTGTGTAGCCCTCTCTGTTTTGTCTCAGCAGCTCCACCCCTCTCATGATTCCATGCATTATCCTCTGCTGTCTGAGGAGGCGTGGCTGGATTTTGTTTCAGAGCTCTAGCCCCCACCCCCTAAGTGATGTCATCACCTCTGACCAGCCCCTCCAGCCTACATCACCATCTCCCTGTCATATACCAATATATCTTTATTGGGAAGAACTGTGGGTACAGCCTGCTGTCTCATGCTGAACAATACAACAGGCAGAGGAGCAGACAGAAAATGTATACAGCAAGTGCTGTAAACTCATTCATTATGGGACAGTCTGCTATGAAATGAAAATGAAATGTTTTGCAGCATATCTGGCAGGGACTAGCAGGAGTGCTGTGGGAGGGGACTGTGAGGGGAAGCAATGCATTCTGGGAATTCTATTACTGAACAACTGCTCATCCAACAGCAACAGGAGATGGTAAAGGGATTATATACCCACAAAACTAATGCTGGGGAAGACAAGTGAGCAATGCTGTATGCTTCTGACCTGACAGCGGGGTGCCACTTTAACCTATTGTGGTAAAAACACTTGTGTCAGGAGTGAAGACGTGAAGTCCCGTCGGAGTGAACACAGAAATATCCTTTATTTGCAGCGTTGTCCCTGGTAATTATATTTATATTCATCGTTAATGGCACCACAGGAAAAAAAAAGAAAATAAATCAACAGAATTTACCTCCAGAAATAAATAAAGGTCAATGCAGATCATCAGAACGAAGGGTTAAATCGACGACAGGGGAGCAGACAGGGAACATACAACATGGCGCTCCAGGGGGCACAAGGAGGGGCGCACAAGCCTGGACCCACAGTCACAAAGCTGCAGCTCTGGTAACAACTCTGTCCCGGGGTCAGGAGATACAGCTCCTATAATAGACAAAGGCCAGAGGTCTCCAAACTGTGGACCTCCAGAAGTTGCAAAACTACAACTCCCAGTAATAGGTAGTTTTGAACAGCTGGAGGTCCACCATTTGGAGACCATTGCCCTAGTCTCACCAGAGTTGCATTTTATTACCTGTTGGCTCCCAGGCCTTAAAATGTCCCTGATGCCCTCTGCTGGTTCAGTTTCTACATAACACAGGTACTTCCTCTCTTAGTCGTCTGTCTCATAACAGCACATACTCCTCTCTGTTATGCCATGACATGTTGTGTCAAGTGCAGGTGAAAGTTTACTGAACAGGCTGGCTCTGTGGTAAGGGGATGATTTACACAGTACATTACTATAGAGGCCATGTGGAGGGAGAAGGGGTTACTGGTGCACTGCATTCCTAAGGTACTGTGTGAGCAGAAAGGAATGAAACAGCTGGAAGGAGTTAAACTAAGCACTGAACTACTGCTGAAGACAAGCCTGCAGACTAAATGGAGGGAGAGATTTTATACAGGAGGCAGCACTATGAACATGCAGCAGCACAGCATGGAAGGGGGTCACAATAAGCACTAAACTACTGCTGAAGACAAGGCTGCAGAGTATATACAGGAGGCAGCACTGTGTACACAGAGCTGAAGCACAGAAAGGAAGGGGTTACACTGAACTACTGCTGAAGACAAGCCTGCAGACTAAATGGAGTGGGAGATTATATACAGGAGGCAGTACTGTGCACATACAGCAGCAGAGCAGAAAGGAAGGGGTTACACTAAGCACTGAACTACTGCTAAAGACAAGCCTGCAGACTAAATGGAGATTATATACAGGAGGCAGCACTGTGTACACACAGCAACAGAACAGCAAGGAAGGGGTTACACAAAACTACTGCTGAAGACAAGCCTACAAACTATAATGAGGGGAAGATTATATACAGGAGACATCACTTTATACATGCAGCACAGCAAGCTAGAGGCTGCTCTAAGCACTAAACTACTGCTGAAGACCAGCCTTCAGAATAAATGGAAGGGAAATTATATACAGAAGGCATAACTGTGTATATACAGCAGCACAGCAAGGAATGGGGTTGCACGGAGCGCTGAACTACCGCTGAAGACACAGCTGTAGACTAAAAAGATGGGGAGAATATATCTGGGAGGCAGCACTGTGTACACACAGCAGCACAGAAAGGAAGGGGTTACACTAAGCACTGAATTGCTAATATGAGAGGGGGGGGGGGGGATTTACCTTTCAGGGACAGTGAGGATCCTCTTGAGAACGGATACCGCTTGCTCTTTTTCTCCTGCACAAAGCACATAGTAATCCCTGTCCCCACTTCCTGTGTTCTGTTTTGCTTTGTCTCTTACAAGAGACAGAATTTCCCCAACAACAGGCAGTAGACAGCAGACATCTAGTTGCCAAAAGTTTTAGTTTTTTTTTCTGGTGTAGGCATTCATTTTTGGTAAAAATTAAGTAAATTACAGAAATGTAAGGAATCCCCTAGGCTTTCAAATGGAGGAGGGATATTGGGAACAACAGTGACCATTTAAATGGGCGATGACCAAACATGTTCATATACTTGGTGGACAATTAACCTCTGTTGTCATGATCAGCAGGGATAGGAACTCCTCCCCCCCCCCCCAACAACTAGTTGTCCCCTACTCTGTGGATAGGCGTCTGGTCTCCAAAATAATTTTGGGGGGTCTGGATGATCAGAGAATGGTTTTGGTGGGTGGGTCTAAATTTTGGACTCTGGTCTGGTTAACCCTTTAAAAGATAATCTAGAATATGTTCTGTATTGTGGGAGATATAGATGGACAGTAATTGGACGTCATCACTACATCATGTATATGCCAGCTGGCAGTCAGGACTATAAATGCTGCTAAGGACCCATGAACAGTACTCCCTACACGCGGGGCGAGCAGCCATAGCTACGAATACTGACAGCAGCTACAGAACTGTGCTCGGGCCTCTGCGCGGGGGGCGGGGCCATTGTTAACGACGGACCTGGTAGTTTCTGATCATCCTGCAAAAAGGAAACAAACAAAACACAGGTAGAACATGAAGTGGACGTTAAAGGGTTACTCCGCCCCTAGATAAGATGTCTAATCGCAAGGGTCCCGCCGCTGGGGACTCCTGGTGTTCGTTTAGAGCGCTGGGCGCAGCGCCAGAAGCTTGTGACATCACGTCCACGCCCCCTCAATGCAAGTCTATGGCAGGGGGCGTGGCGGCCGTCACGCCCCCTTCCATAGACTTGCATTGAGGGGGCGTGGCCGTGACGTCACGAACAGGGCGTGACGTTACGAGCCTCCGCCCGCATCGCCAGTCATCCGGCATGGAGCGAAGTTCGCTCTGTGCACTGGATGTCTGGGGTGCCGCAGCCGAGATCTAGGGGGGGTCCTTTGTATAGGGGATAAGATGTCTAGGAGCGGAGTACCCCTTTTAAAGAGCGAGAGACTCTGTCTGTGTCAGGACCTGCCTAGAGCACGAAAGGTTTGCTATGGGGATTTGTTCCTTCTCTGGACAGACCCTGGCATGGACAGAGGTGGCAGCAAAGAGCACTGTGATCAGACTGGAAAGAACTACACAACTTCCTGTGGAGCATACAGCAGCTGATAAGTACTGGAAGGATTAAGATTTTATATACAGAAGTAATTTACAAATCTGTTTAACTTTCTGCCACAAGTTAATTTGTAAACTCGCCCCCCCCCCCCCTTTTAAAATCATCTTCAAATACCGATGCAATTAAGGAATTAGTCGCCTCTGCTCTCATGACAATTAACATTTAATGGAAGAAATAAAAATATATTATTCTATTAGTGGTCAAGGAAAAAAAAAATAAAATAAAGGAAAAAAAAAAAAAAAAATCCATAATCTCTAGAACGGGTTTGTGATCTAACACTTAACATTTCACAATTATCTGCGCACAATGATGTGAGGCTCCGGCGAGCCGCTTACTGACTGGCCGCTGCCAGCCATGGAGGTGCCCGGGGTTGGCTCAGTTCCAGGCCCGGATGGATGACTCCAGTGATTGTTCCTGTGGCTGCGCTGCTGCTTGTACAGATTTGGGGTATGGGGGGGGGGGGGGGTGTCGAGCGTTTCCTGTCCGCAGTCAGTGGGGTCACTGTTCAGAGACCTGCGGTGAAATGTACACGGGGGGGGGGACGATTCTCCGGCAGTGAATATACACGGGGGGGACGGTGGGGGTTGTAGTGCACAAAGCAACGTCACATAAATAAAAATCTCATCTATCCGTTTCCAAGCAAAGCGATTGTAGAATTATTTTCTTAAAAAAAAAAAAATATCAAAATCAAAAATACAATAAAAAAAACAAAAAACAACAAAAACAATCGAGTCCTTTGATGCATGAGAAATGTCGAGGTTCAGAAATCTATTATTTTGTTTCTTTCTAACATAAAGTGCAGCAGTGCTGATTTGTATTATTTCTACTCAAAGTCCTTCTGTGTCACCGGCTCCCGGGCGCGGGGCGAGCGGCCACATCCCATGAGCGTGCGCGCTCCCTGCCGCGGGGAGGTGAGGTGGTGGCGGGCTCCTTCATTCGCTGGTTCCTTCCATTAATGAAGTGATGTTATTAAAGGTTTTACGATCCCTTCTTCATAGACCTTCAAGATGGCTTCACACACAAATCTGTACTGACTCTGCAAGAAGAAGACAGGAACCATCAGCGACACGGGGACAGAATAAAACAGTCAGTGACGGCACCAACCCCTTGTGTGTGGCCACGTCTGGTATTGCAGATCAGTTCCGTTTAAGTCAGTGTTTCCACACCATGGTGCCTCCAGATGTTGCAAAACTACAACTCCCAGTATGCCCGGACAGCCGTTGGCTGTCCGGGCATGCTGGGAGTTGTAGTTGTGCAACAGCTAGAAGCACCCTGGTTGGGAAACACTGGTTTAAAGGGGCACTACGGAGAAAAACATTGAAAAGAAATTCAAAAAGAAAATAATTTCCTCTGTAGCATACAGCTGCTAATAAGTACTGGAAGGATAAAGATTTTTAATAGACGTAATTTACAAATCTGTTTAAAGGGGTACTCTGGTGGAAAACTTTTTTTTTTTTTTATCAACTGGTGCCAGAAAGTTAAACAGATTTGTAAATCACTTCTATTAAAAATAATCTTAATCCTTCCAGGACTTATCAGCTGCTGAATACTACAGATGAAATTCTTTTCTTTTTGGAACACAGAGCTCTCTGCTGAATTACAAGCACAGTGCTCTCTGCTGACATCACTGTCCATTTTAGGAACTGTGCAGAGTAGCATATGTTTGCTATGGGGATTTTCTTAAAATGGACAGAGATGTCAGCAGAGAGCACTGTGCTCGTGATGTCAGCAGAGAGCTCTGTGTTCCAAAAAGAAAATAATTTCCTCTGTAGTATTCAGCAGCTAATGAGTACTGGAAGGATTAAGATTTTTTAATAGAACTAATTTGCAAAAAAAAAAAAAAAGTTTTCCATCGGAGTATCCCTTTAAGGGTGTAGGGTAGTGTTTTTCAACTAGGCTTCCTCCAACTGTTAAAAAACTACAATTCCCAGCATGCCCGGACAGCCTTCGGCTGTCCGGGCATGCTGGGAGTTGTAGTTTTGCAACTGGTTAGGAAACACTAGCGTAGGCTATGCCATCAGTATGTGGCCGGCAGCACTGATCTGACCAGTGGCGTGCGAGGTATAACAGCACAGACCACAAGGGGGCACCATACGAAAGTTGTGACGTTACCGGAGTCTGGATCATCATGGCGCGCTGATCTCTCATCGTCCGTACGATGTCCAGTGGATACACGGCCTGGTTACACTCCATCAGACACATCGCTGTCTCCATGGTGATGAGCACGCCTGTCCGACCAATCCCGGCGCTGCCAGAAAACAGTGTGAAAAATAAATGAGAAAATTATCGATGTAAAAAACGAGTCAGTGACTCACCAGTCCATTACTAAGTGAACACTCAACTGCAATACGCACTGTGGCCATCAGGGGGCAGCATCGCCATGTTACCATCTGATTTTCTATATTTAGAGGGAGGTTTGAAATGTAACTTTTTTTTAAATTTTATTTTATTTTTTTAGCAGTTTTGCTATTCATAAAAATGTATCTGAAAAACTTATAATGACCATCATTACAGCCATCAACGGGGGCGTCGCGCAGCGCGACACCACGTATCCTGCATAGCAGTCGTCTCCAAATAGTGGACCTCCAGAGGTTGCTGTCCAGGCAGACGGGGGGGGGGGTTGTAGTTTTGCAAGGCTGGAGGCCTGCAGTTTGGATACCACTGCTGTATAGTAAACGTTGGCTAGTTAGGGATACGGAGGCCCCAGTGCTGGAGACGGGGAAAGTTGGGTGAGAACCAATACAGGTGGCACCCAGCTTACCCATCTAATCTTACAGCTGTATAATCATCTGCATGGACCAATGTGGCCCAAGCTGTAAAGTACTGTCCGGGCATGCTGGGAGTTGTAGTTTTGCAACGGCTGGAGGCACCCTGGTTGGGAAACACTAATCTAATCAATCGCACTTACATTATTCATGACCTCAAGGAGATTAGATTGTAAGCTTCTGGGGTCAGACATAATGGAAGTAATACGTATGAGTTAGATGACATAAGTGTTTCCAAACCAGGGTGCCTCCAGCTGTTGCAAAACTACAACCTCCAGCATGCCGAGACAATGAGATGTCTATATATACAGTGTACAATGAGATGTCTATATATACGGTTTACAATGAGATGTCTATATATACGGTTTACAATGAGATGTCTATATATATACAGTATACAATGAGATGTCTATATATATACGGTTTACAATGAGATGTCTATATATACGGTTTACAATGAGATGTCTATATATATACGTGTACAATGAGATGTCTATATATATACGGTTTACAATGAGATGTCTATATATATACGGTTTACAATGAGATGTCTATATATATACGGTGTACAATGAGATGTCTATATATATACGGTGTACAATGAGATGTCTATATATATACGGTGTACAATGAGATGTCTATATATATACGGTTTACAATGAGATGTATATATATACGGTTTACAATGAGATGTCTATATATACGGTTTACAATGAGATGTCTATATATACGGTTTACAATGAGATGTCTATATATATACGGTGTACAATGAGATGTCTATATATACGGTGTACAATGAGATGTCTATATATATACGGTGTACAATGAGATGTCTATATATATACGGTTTACAATGAGATGTATATATATACGGTTTACAATGAGATGTCTATATATACGGTTTACAATGAGATGTCTATATATACATTGTACAATGAGATGTCTATATATACGGTTTACAATGAGATGTCTATATATATACGGTTTACAATGAGATGTCTATATATATATATACGGTGTACAATGAGATGTCTATATATATACGGTTTACAATGAGATGTCTATATATATACAGTGTACAATGAGATGTCTATATATACGGTTTACAATGAGATGTCTATATATATACGGTTTACAATGAGATGTCTATATATATACGGTTTACAATGAGATGTCTATATATACGGTGTACAATGAGATGTCTATATATACGGTTTACAATGAGATGTCTATATATATACAGTGTACAATGAGATGTCTATATATACGGTTTACAATGAGATGTCTATATATATACAGTGTACAATGAGATGTCTATATATACGGTTTACAATGAGATGTCTATATATATACGGTTTACAATGAGATGTCTATATATACGGTGTACAATGAGATGTCTATATATATACGGTTTACAATGAGATGTCTATATATACGGTTTACAATGAGATGTCTATATATATACGGTTTACAATGAGATGTCTATATATATATACGGTGTACAATGAGATGTCTATATATATACGGTTTACAATGAGATGTCTATATATATACGGTGTACAATGAGATGTCTATATATACGGTTTACAATGAGATGTCTATATATACGGTTTACAATGAGATGTCTATATATATACGGTTTACAATGAGATGTCTATATATACGGTTTACAATGAGATGTCTATATATATACGGTTTACAATGAGATGTCTATATATACGGTTTACAATGAGATGTCTATATATATACATTGTACAATGAGATGTCTATATATACGGTTTACAATGAGATGTCTATATATATACGGTTTACAATGAGATGTCTATATATACGGTGTACAATGAGATGTCTATATATATACGGTTTACAATGAGATGTCTATATATATACGGTGTACAATGAGATGTCTATATATATACGGTGTACAATGAGATGTCTATATATATACGGTTTACAATGAGATGTCTATATATACGGTTTACAATGAGATGTCTATATATATACGGTTTACAATGAGATGTCTATATATACAGTGTACAATGAGATGTCTATATATATACAGTGTACAATGAGATGTCTATATATACGGTTTACAATGAGATGTCTATATATACAATGTACAATGAGATGTCTATATATACGGTTTACAATGAGATGTCTATATATATATGGTTTACAATGAGATGTCTATATATACGTGTACAATGAGATGTCTATATATACGGTTTACAATGAGATGTATATATATACGGTGTACAATGAGATGTCTATATATATATGGTTTACAATGAGATGTCTATATATACGTGTACAATGAGATGTCTATATATACGGTTTACAATGAGATGTCTATATATACGTGTACAATGAGATGTCTATATATACGGTTTACAATGAGATGTATATATATACGGTTTACAATGAGATGTCTATATATACGGTTTACAATGAGATGTATATATATACGGTGTACAATGAGATGTCTATATATACGGTTTACAATGAGATGTCTATATATATACGGTGTACAATGAGATGTCTATATATATACGGTGTACAATGAGATGTCTATATATACGGTTTACAATGAGATGTCTATATATATACGGTGTACAATGAGATGTCTATGTATATACAGTTTACAATGAGATGTCTATATATATGGTTTACAATGAAATGTCTATATATACGGTTTACAATGAGATGTCTATATATATGGTTTACAATGAGATGTCTATATATACGGTGTACAATGAGATGTCTATATATATACGGTTCACAATGAGATGTCTATATATACGGTTTACAATGAGATGTCTATATATACAGTGTACAATGAGATGTCTATATATATACGGTTTACAATGAGATGTCTATATATATACGGTTTACAATGAGATGTCTATATATATACGGTGTACAATGAGATGTCTATATATATACGGTTTACAATGAGATGTCTATATATATATATATATACGGTTTACAATGAGATGTCTATATATATACGGTGTACAATGAGATGTCTATATATATACGGTTTACAATGAGATGTCTATATATATACGGTTTACAATGAGATGTCTATATATATATATACGGTTTACAATGAGATGTCTATATATACCTGTACAATGAGATGTCTATATATACGGTTTACAATGAGATGTCTATATATACGTGTACAATGAGATGTCTATATATACGGTTTACAATGAGATGTCTATATATATACGGTGTACAATGAGATGTCTATATATATACAGTGTACAATGAGATGTCTATATATATACAGTGTACAATGAGATGTCTATATATACGGTTTACAATGAGATGTCTATATATATACGGTTTACAATGAGATGTCTATATATATATGGTTTACAATGAGATGTCTATATATATACGTGTACAATGAGATGTCTATATATACGGTTTACAATGAGATGTATATATATATACGGTTTACAATGAGATGTCTATATATATACGGTTTACAATGAGATGTCTATATATATACGGTGTACAATGAGATGTCTATATATACGGTGTACAATGAGATGTCTATATATATACGGTGTACAATGAGATGTCTATATATACGGTTTACAATGAGATGTCTATATATATACGGTTTACAATGAGATGTCTATATATACGGTTTACAATGAGATGTCTATATATATACGGTTTACAATGAGATGTCTATATATACGGTTTACAATGAGATGTCTATATATATACGGTTTACAATGAGATGTCTATATATATATACGGTTTACAATGAGATGTCTATATATATACGGTTTACAATGAGATGTCTATATATATACGGTGTACAATGAGATGTCTATATATACGGTTTACAATGAAATGTCTATATATACGGTTTACAATGAGATGTCTATATATACGGTTTACAATGAGATGTCTATATATATGGTTTACAATGAGATGTCTATATATACGGTTTACAATGAGATGTCTATATATATACGGTTTACAATGAGATGTCTATATATACGGTTTACAATGAGATGTCTATATATATACGGTTTACAATGAGATGTCTATATATACGGTTTACAATGAGATGTCTATATATACGGTTTACAATGAGATGTCTATATATATACGGTTTACAATGAGATGTCTATATATACGGTTTACAATGAGATGTCTATATATATACGGTTTACAATGAGATGTCTATATATATACGGTGTACAATGAGATGTCTATATATATATACGGTGTACAATGAGATGTCTATATATATACGGTTTACAATGAGATGTCTATATATATACGGTTTACAATGAGATGTATATATATACGGTTTACAATGAGATGTCTATATATACGGTTTACAATGAGATGTCTATATATACGGTTTACAATGAGATGTCTATATATACGGTTTACAATGAGATGTCTATATATACGGTTTACAATGAGATGTCTATATATATACAGTGTACAATGAGATGTCTATATATACGGTTTACAATGAGATGTCTATATATACGGTTTACAATGAGATGTCTATATATACGGTTTACAATGAGATGTCTATATATATACGGTGTACAATGCGATGTCTATATATATACAGTGTACAATGAGATGTCTATATATATACGGTGTACAATGAGATGTCTATATATACGGTTTACAATGAGATGTCTATATATATACGGTTTACAATGAGATGTCTATATATACGGTGTACAATGAGATGTCTATATATACGGTTTACAATGAGATGTCTATATATATACGGTTTACAATGAGATGTCTATATATACGGTGTACAATGAGATGTCTATATATACGGTTTACAATGAGATGTCTATATATATACGGTTTACAATGAGATGTCTATATATACGGTTTACAATGAGATGTCTATATATACGGTGTACAATGAGATGTCTATATATACGGTTTACAATGAGATGTCTATATATATATGGTTTACAATGAGATGTCTATATATATACGGTTTACAATGAGATGTCTATATATATACGGTTCACAATGAGATGTCTATATATATACGGTTTACAATGAGATGTCTATATATATACGGTTTACAATGAGATGTCTATATATATACGGTTTACAATGAGATGTCTATATATATACGGTTTACAATGAGATGTCTATATATATACGGTTCACAATGAGATGTCTATATATATACGGTTTACAATGAGATGTCTATATATATACGGTTTACAATGAGATGTCTATATATATACGGTTTACAATGAGATGTCTATATATACGGTTTACAATGAGATGTCTATATATACGGTTTACAATGAGATGTCTATATATATACGGTTTACAATGAGATGTCTATATATATACGGTGTACAATGAGATGTCTATATATATACGGTGTACAATGAGATGTCTATATATATACGGTTTACAATGAGATGTCTATATATATACGGTTTACAATGAGATGTCTATATATATACGGTGTACAATGAGATGTCTATATATACGGTTTACAATGAGATGTCTATATATATATACAGTGTACAATGAGATGTATATATATACGGTTTACAATGAGATGTCTATATATACAGTGTACAATGAGATGTCTATATATATACGGTTTACAATGAGATGTCTATATATACGGTTTACAATGAGATGTCTATATATACGGTTTACAATGAGATGTCTATATATATACGGTGTACAATGAGATGTCTATATATATACGGTTTACAATGAGATGTCTATATATACGGTTTACAATGAGATGTCTATATATATATATATATACGGTTCACAATGAGATGTCTATATATACGGTTTACAATGAGATGTCTATATATATACGGTTTACAATGAGATGTCTATATATATATATACGGTTTACAATGAGATGTCTATATATATACGGTTTACAATGAGATGTCTATATATATACGGTTCACAATGAGATGTCTATATATATACGGTTCACAATGAGATGTCTATATATATACGGTTTACAATGAGATGTCTATATATACGGTTTACAATGAGATGTCTATATATACGGTTTACAATGAGATGTATATATATACGGTTTACAATGAGATGTATATATATACGGTTTACAATGAGATGTCTATATATATACGGTTTACAATGAGATATATATATATACGGTTTACAATGAGATGTCTATATATACGGTGTACAATGAGATGTCTATATATATACGGTTTACAATGAGATGTCTATATATATACGGTTTACAATGAGATGTCTATATATACGGTTTACAATGAGATGTCTATATATATATACGGTTTACAATGAGATGTCTATATATATACGGTTTACAATGAGATGTCTATATATATATACGGTTTACAATGAGATGTCTATATATACGGTTTACAATACGGTTCAATATGTTTTTTTCAATGAAATCGGATACGGCAGCCGTATTGCAAAAACGCGGTGTGAATGCAGCCTTAGTTGCACTCCAGCTATTTTGTAAAAGTTATGCCGCAGAGCATGATGGGAGTTGTAGTTTACTGGCTGTTCTGCTACATGTAGTTCCCTTCCTGACTGCGAACCATCCTGACACTAATAACGGGATCTACCTGCAGTGAACGACGACCGGCTCCTCGCGGTTACACCTCTTCTGCCTCACAAGACAAACAAAATCTAGGAAGTCGCTGGAGTCATCTGGGACCCCGTGGTCGGGCCACGCCGTGTACTGAATCTGAGTGAGAGGGCGACTTTCTTCTTTCTGAAAATACGAAAAAGAAAAAAAAAAAAGAAAATCAGAGTTTAAGGCTCAGCCCTAATACAAGTCCTTAACCCCTTAAGGACCAAGTCCATTTTGACCTTAAAGGGGTTATCCAGGAAAAATTTTTTTTTATATATATCAACTGGCTCCAGAAAGTTAAACAGATCTGTAAATTACTTCTACTAAAAAAAAATATTAATCCTACCAGTACTTAGCAGCTACTGAAGTTGAGTAGTTCTTTTCTTTCTAAGTGCTCTCTGATGACTGTCCAGAGTAGAAGCAAATCCCCATAGCAAACCTCTTCTACTCTACTGTGCAGTTCCCGAGACAAACAGAGATGTCAGCAGAGAGCACTGTTGTCAGACAGAAAACAACAACTCAACTTCAGCAGCTGATAATCATTGGAAGGATTAAGATTTTTTTTAACAGAAGTCATTTACAAATCTGTTTAACTTTCTGGAATACCCCTTTAACCCCTTAAGGACGCAGGACGTAAATGTACGTCCTGGTGCGGTGGTACTTAACGCACCAGGACATACATTTACGTCTTGTGCATAACCGCGGGCATCAGAGCGATGCCCGTGTCATGCGCGGCTGATCCCGGCTGCTGATCGCAGCCAGGGACCCGCCGGCAATGGCCGACGCCCGCGATCTCGCGGGCGTCTGCCATTAACCCCTCAGGTGCCGGGATCAATACAGATCCCGGCATCTGCGGCAGTGCGCGATTTAAATGAATGATCGAATCGCCCGCAGCGCTGCTGCGGGGATCCGATCATTCATAACGCCGCACGGAGGTCCCCTCTCCTTCCTCCGTGCGGCTCCCGGCGTCTCCTGCTCTGGTCTGTGATCGAGCAGACAATACTAGAAGATGACCGATAATACTGATCTGTTCTATGTCCTATACATAGAACAGATCAGTATTAGCAATCATGGTATTGCTATGAATAGTCCCCTATGAGGACTATTCAAGTGTAAAAAAAAAATGTAAAAAAAAGTAAAAGTAAAAAAAAAGTGAAAAATCCCCATCCCCAATAAAAAAGTAAAACGTCCGTTTTTTCCTATTTTACCCCCAAAAAGCCTAAAAAAATAAATTTTATAGACATATTTGGTATCGCCGCGTGCGTAAATGTCCGAACTATTAAAATAAAATGTTAATGATCCCGTACGGTGAACGGCGTGAACGAAAAAATAAAAAGTCCAAAATTGCTACTTTTTTAATACATTTTATTTAAAAAAAAATTATAAAAAATGTATTAAAAGTTTTTTATATGCAAATGTGGTATAAAAAAAAAGTACAGATCATGGCGCAAAAAATGAGCCCCCATACCGCTGCTTATACGGAAAAATAAAAAAGTTAGAGGTCATCAAAATAAAGGGATTATAAACGTACTAATTTGGTTAAAAAGTTTGTGATTTTTTTTAAGCGCAACAATAATATAAAAGTATATAATAATGGGTATCATTTTAATCGTATTGACCCTCAGAATAAAGAACACATGTCATTTTTACCAGAAATTGTACGGCGTGAAAACAAAACCTTCCAAAATGAGCAAAATTGCGTTTTTCGTTTTAATTTCCCCACAAAAATAGTGTTTTTTGGTTGCACCATACATTTTATGATATAATGAGTGATGTCATTACAAAGGACAACTGGTCGCGCAAAAAACAAGCCCTCATACTAGTCTGTGGATGAAAATATAAAAGAGTTATGATTTTTAGAAGGCGAGGAGGAAAAAATGAAAACGTAAAAATTAAATTGTCTGAGTCCTTAAGGCCAAAATGTGCTGAGTCCTTAAGGGGTTAAGGCCATTTTCATTTTTTCATTTTTGTTTTTTCCTCCTCGCCTTCTAAAAATCATAACTCTTATATTTTCATCCATAGACGAGCATTGTTTTTTGCACGACCAGTTGTCCTTTGTAATGAAATCACTAATTTTACCATAAAATTTATGGCGCAACCCAAAAAAAAATAAAAAATCACTATTTGTGTGGGAAAATTAAAAAGAAACCGCAATTTTGCTAGTTTTCAAAGGTTTCGTTTTCACGCCGTACAATTTACGGTAAAAAATGACGTGTTCTTTATTCTGTGATTCAATACGATTATAATGATACCCATGATTACATACTGTTCTATTATTGTTGTGCTTAAAAAAATCACAAACTTTTTAACCAAATTATTACGTTTAAAATCCCCCTATTTTGACGACCCAAAATTTTTAATTTTTCCGTATAAGTGACGGTATGAGGGCTCAATTTTTTGTGCTGTGATCTGTACTTTTTATTGATACCACATTTGTGTACATAAAACTTTTTTTTTTTTAAATAAAATGTGACAAAAAAACTGCAATTTTGGAATTTTTTCTTTTTACGTTCACCGTACGGGATCATTAACATTATATTTTAATAGTTTGGAGATTTTTTTTTTTTACACTTTTTGGGGGTAAAATGGGAAAAAGGGACATTCTACTTTTTTTATTGTGGGAGGGGATTTTTCACCTCTTTTTTTACACTTTAATAGTCCCCAATCAGTTGATTGCTAATACTGTTCAGTGCTATGCATAGGCATAATACTATGACATAATATTGTGCATAATACTGATCAGTGTTATCGATGATCGTCTGCTCGATCTCAGGCCAGAGCAGAAGAAGCCGGGAAGGCGGCGGAGGAGGCAGGTGAAGGGACCTACGTCCGCCATGTTAGCTGAATTGATCCCCGCTACCGTGCCGCGAGCGATCAGATCAGCATAAGATGTAGCCGCGCTGCCGCCGATGACGTGATCTGTATTGATCCCGGCATCTGAGGGGTTAATGGCAGACATCCGCATGATCGCGGATGTCGGCCATCACCGGCGGGTCCCTGGCTTCTATCAGAAGCCGGGACCTGCCTAACATGACCCGATCATCGCTCTGATGCTCAGAACGTAAACGTCTGTCCTGGCGCGCGAAGTACCGTTGCACCAGGATGTACATTTACGTCCATGGTCGTTAAGGGGTTACAGGGGTACTCGAGTGATAAAAAAAAAAAAAAAATTCATATCAACTGGCTCCAGAAAGTTAAACAGATTTGTAAATGACTCCCATTAAACAATCTTAATCCTTCCAGTAATTATCAGCTGCTGAAGTTGAGTTGTTCTTTTCTGTCTGACCACAGTGCTCTCTGCTGACACCTCTGTCCATGTCAGTAACTGCCCAGAAAAGGAGCAAATTCCCATAGCAAACCTCTCTTGCTCTGGACAGTTTCTAAGACAGACAGAGGTGTCAGCAGAGAGCACTGTGGTCAGACAGAAAAGAAGAACTCAACTTCAGTATCTGATAAGTACTGGTAGGATTAAGATCTTTTAATTGAAATAATTTACAAATCTGTTTAATTTCTGGAGCCATTTGATATGAAAAAAAAATAGTTTTTCACTGGAGTACCCCTTTAAGTCCTGGACACCGGAGAGGTATCGGTCACCTGACGCCTCCCCACTAACTCTTACCTCCAGGTTCGTCAGCGTCATCTCTCGGAAAACATAAGCGGGGTTCCCTTCCTCTGAATGGCAGGTTATTCTGAAATTCCCAAATTCCGAGCTGACCGTGGGCTCCGGCCAGTACTGGTGGCACTTCACCTGAAACGGCAGCGGTAAGACATCATCACCGGGGGTAGAGGATGGTTCTGCTATTGTGTCAGTAAACATTAATCATCCCAGCTTGATGTCAGTAAATACAAACATTCTGATCCCATAGAAATAGCAGTATACAGATAGAGCTGGAGGGGAGGTGCTTAACTACTATATATACTTATCCCATAGAGATAGCAGCAGTATACAGATAGAGCTGGAGGGGAGGTGTATAACTACTATATATACTAATCTCATAGAGATAGCAGCAGTATACAGATAGAGCTGGAGGGGAGGTGCTTAACTACTATATATACTTATCCCATAGAGATAGCAGCAGTATACAGATAGAGCTGGAGGGGAGGTGTATAACTAATATATATACTTATCCCATAGAGATAGCAGCAGTATAATGATAGAGCTGGAGGGGAGGTGTATAACTACTATATACTTATCCCATAGAGATAGCACCAGTATAATGATAGAGCTGGAGGGGAGGTGTATAACTACTATATATACTAATCTCATAGAGATAGCAGCAGTATACAGATAGAGCTGGAGGGGAGGTGTATAACTACTATATATACTAATCCCATAGAGATAGCAGCAGTACAAAGATAGAGCTGGAGGGGAGGTGTATAACTACTATATATACTAATCCCACAGAGATAGCAGCAGTATACAGATAGAGCTGGAGGGGAGGTGTATAACTACTATATATACTAATCTAATAGAGATAGCAGCAGCAGTATACAGATAGAGCTGGAGGGGAGGTGTATAACTACTATATATACTAATCTCATAGAGATAGCATCAGTATACAGATAGAGCTGGAGGGGAGGTGTATAACTAATATATATACTTATCCCATAGAGATAGCAGCAGTATAATGATAGAGCTGGAGGGGAGGTGTATAACTACTATATATACTAATCCCATAGAGATAGCAGCATTATACAGATAGAGCTGGAGGGGAAGTGTATAACTACTATATATATATACTAATCTCATAGAGATAGCAGCAGTATACAGATAGAGCTGGAGGGGAGGTGTATAACTACTATATATACTGATCCCATAGAGATAGCAGCAGTATACAGATAGAGCTGGAGGGGAGGTGTATAACTACTATATATATACTGATCCCATAGAGATAGCAGCAGTATACAGATAGAGCTGGAGGGGAGGTGCATAACTACTATATATCCTGATCCCACAACAATAGCAGCAGTATACAGATAGAGCTGGAGGGGAGGTGTATAACTACTATATATATACTGATCCCATAGAGATAGCAGCAGTATACAGATAGAGCTGGAGGAGAGGTGTATAACTATTATATAACCTGATCCCACAACGATAGCAGCAGTATACAGATAGAGCTGGAGGGGAAGTACATTACTAATATAGGACTAGTGATAGTGAGAGTACATGATATGGGCAAAAACACTAAAGTTGGAGTACTTTCTTAACAGTATTAGGTTCAACCAGGGAGCAACACGCAGACTCTCGCACCCACAAAGCTGCGGACAATGAAAAAATGGAGGTGCAAGTTCCAGAGGAAAACATTTTTTATGTTCGATATTTTATGTTAACCCTTCGCTCTGGGGTTTGTGATCTCATTAAGAGTTCAGCAATGTATGAAGAACGTACCCTCCCCCGCTCCACCTGGGTGGTGAGCATGACCACCATGGACGAGCCCTGCTCCCAGGTCATCTGCCAGAAGTCAGGACAGGTATTTGGCAGCGGTCCCTGGCAGGCGATGTACCGGTTGATTATTGAGGAGGACGGGATCTCCATCTGCGGGAAAGAATGGAAAGCGAATACGTCAGATTTATTCACAATGTGATCATTCCCGCTCCACGTGCCACGAATCATTCGTCCCCGGGTCACATACCGCTCCCCTCCCCCCCACCCCGAAATTAGGACAGGATGGAGCAAAAAATAGAAACTGGAATATAATCCCCTCCCCCTATAGAATATTAACTATATGGAGAAAAGTTTTTCAAAGTTTTAAAGGGGTACCCCACTGGGAAAAAAAAAAAGAATTCTAAATTACTGGTGCCAGAAAGTTATTCAGATTTGTAAATTACTTCTATTTAAAAATCTCAATCCTTCCAGTACTTATCAGCTGCTGTATGCTCCACAGGAAGTCATTTTCTTTTTGAATTTCTTTTCTATCTGACACCTCTGTCCATGTCAGGAACTGTCCAGAGTAGGAGAAAATCCCCATAGCAAACCTCTCCTGCTCTGGACAGTTCCTGACATGGACAGAGGTGTCAGCAGAGAGCACTGTGGTCAGACAGAAAGGAAATTCAAAAAGAAAAGAACATCCTTTGTAATATACAGCAGCTGATAAGTACTGGAAGGATTATGATTTTTTTTTTTATAGCAGTAATTTACAAATCTGTTTAACTTTCTGGCAACAGTTGATTTAGAATTTTTTTTCCCCTTTAAGGTACTATACAGATTTGTAAATTACTTCCATTAAAAAAAAAAGAAAAAAATCTTAACCCTTCCAGTACTTATCAGCTGCTGAATGCTCCTCAGGAAGGTGTGTAGTTCTTTCCAGTCTGACCACAGTGCTCTCTGCTGACACTTTATCCACTTCAGAAACTGTCCAGAGCAATGTTCTCCAAATAGTGTGTCTCCAGCTGTTGCAAAACTACAACTCCCAGCATGCCCGGACAGCCGAAGGCAGGAGCAAATCCCCATAGCAAACCTCTCCTGCTCTGGACAGAGGTGTCAGCAGAGAGCACTGTGCTCAGACTGGAAAGAACTACACAACTTCCTGTGGAGCATACAGCAGCTGATAAGTACTGGAAGGATTAAGATATTATTATAAGTAATTTACAAATCTGTAGACCTTTCTGCTACTGGTAAATTTGAAAAATAAATAAAATATGAATAAATAAATAAACATGAATAACTAAACAAAGAAAGAAATAAATCTGGAGTACCCCTTTAAAAAAAAGCAAGAAACTGAAACACATACTATATTACAGTGGTCTTCAACCTGCGGACCTCCAGATGTTGCAAAACTACAACTCCCAGCATGCCCGGACAGCCGTTGGCTGTCCGGGCATGCTGGGAGTTGTAGTTTTGCAACATCTGGAGGGCCGCAGGTTGAAGACCACTGCTATATTAGAACGTTTCAGAACTTTTCATGACGGAGTGAAAACGTTTTATTTACACAGATTGGAAGGAAACGGTTTTTGCGCCATTTTACCAGGCACCAAACTTGGACCCGATGATAAGTGGAACATATTCTTGGTGATAAAAGCTTGGGGTGGGGGAGGGGTGTCCAGCCACGTTCTCCCCGACCGTAATGTCTACCGGCCTTGGTAAGCGCTGGTCTGGAGGTCACATGGTGAGACCACATGACCCTTGTTAGTCACGTGACCAGAAGGGACACAAAGTAACAAGAGCAGAAGATTCCCATCTGTTTCCTGCACTAAACTTCTGCTGAATCCCGAATATTTTACCATCCGGTTCTAGTTCTGGTTCTGAGCAATAATGGCAGTAATCTGGGCTCTGGAGCTGCACTCACGTTTATATAGTTTGCGTTGATGTAATCGTCGCCCTCGTGTAATATGACCCGTGTAGCATCATCTGCAACAACAAGAACACAAAACGGTCACTTACAGACAATGCTGGGAAACTTCTTTTTCTTGCACATTTTTAACAATTTTCAAGATCTCTACTTGCTGTCAGTAAATGGCGACAGGCAACCCCCCCCCCCCCCCCTACGGACACCGCTGCAGGACTCGTGTTACATATGGGACGCAATCAGGACGGGTTTTCGGAATGTGGATATTAAAGGAAATCAGTATCACCCGCACTAACCTATCGTACAGGCTTGTAGTGCGGGCGATACTGATCAGAATGATACTTACCGCATCTTGATCCGTCGCTCCGTTCCACCGTAATTCTTCTTTTTCTGTATATGCAAATGAGTTGCTTGGGGCAGGGGCGGAGCTATGAACCCTGTGACATCATTTTTGCCAGGTGGGCGCTCCGCCCTGCTACTCCATCTTCATAATCCCTTGGGGCCTGCACCGCTCCCTGGGTACACCCGGCGTTCAGGCAGCATGGACGCTGGAATGAAGCTCAGCCGTACGCCGCTTCCAGGTGAACCAAAGAAGCGGCACATGCGCCGAACAGTAACCTACACCGAGCGAGCATGGAGGGGGGGATTATGAATATGGAGCGCCCACCCGGCGAAGATGACATCACAGTGCCCGGAGCACGATTCATAGCTCCGCCCCTGCCCCAAGCAACTAATTTGCATATACAGAAAAAGAAGAATTACGGCGGAACAGAGCGACGGATCAAGATGCGGTAAGTATCGTTTTGATCAGTATCACCCGCACTACAAGCCTGTATGATAGGTTAGTGCGGGTGATACTGATGACTGGTTTTCCTTTCTTTTAATAAGAATGCACCCATTTACTGACAGCAAGCAGAGATCTTGAACATGGTGAAAAAAGGAAAACCCAAAGTTTACTACAAAGTTACAGAACGTTTAATTACACAATGATGGCGCAATACCCAGATCAGTGGTCTCCAAACTACAGACCTCCAGCTGTTACAAAACTACAACTTTCAGTAGGCCTTGACAGCCTTGAGCATAAGGCATGCTGGGAAGTGCAGTTGTGCAACTGCTGGAGGTCCAAAGTTTGGAGACCACTGCTCTAGAAAAAAACAAATGCAGAACCCTTGAACGTAAAATCAAAGCTCTTCCTGACCCCACCATAGGGTTCTGTATACGCACAAATTAACCCTCTGACCACAAGAACAAAAAGAAGGAAGGCCCAATGTGAACTACGTCTAATCGTGTGACATCCAGAGCTGCGCTCAGGATTCTGCTGGTTGTCTGCAGAGGTAGATTGGTTTATATCTGGACTAGCTGGGTATGTATGAGCCATTATCAGCAGTGTGTTTCCCAACCAGGGTGCCTCCAGCTGTTTCTAAACAACAACTCCCAGAATGCTGGGAGTTGTAGTCTTGCAACAGCTGGAGCCACACTGGTTGGGAAACACTGCTCTAAGGCAGTGGTCTCCAAACTGTGGACAGCTATTCCAGCTATTGCAAAACTACAATTCCCAGCATGCCCGGACAGCCTTTGGCTGTCCGGGCATGCTGGGAGTTGTAGTTTTGCACAGACTGGTTGAGAAATACTGTCATATAGGATATAGCAGTGAATACACAGGCAGATTTGCCTTTCAGGGCTGTTTTATTTGTTATTTTTTTTCCAGAAGTTATGAGCGGACGCGGCTGGCGGAGCACTTACAAGGCGAAATGTCTCGGTATCGATTTTTGGAAATATTCTGAGGTAATTTGGCACAAGACATGGTCATCCCCGGCTTCTTCCTGTACAGTTGCTGAATGGGAAGAAACAGAAAAGAAAATTGTAACGTTGTAATAAATATATATAAAAAAAAAAAGCCGGAGGGAGATGGAGGAAACATTAGGGCAAAACTGACAGCAAGCAGAGATATTACAATAGCTAAGGAGCGGAAACAAAGTGTCTGATTTTCCCATAACAACCAATCACAGCTCATTTACTATTTCACCAGAGCTCATTACAATATAAAAGCTGAGCTGTGATTGATAAACCTGCGCCAAAGCGCTTTTCATTAGATGACAATTCTGTTTTATATGCACGAATCTCGTCTTTTACCCCTTTGTTCTGCAAATGTAGCGGGAACACAACCGGTGCAGGCGCCGATTCTTGCCCCAGTGATCGGACGTACGGAAAGTCAACGGTACGGAGGAAAAGTCACCTGTGCTATTCCATACAGAGGCGTCAGTACAACGATATATAGTGCAAAAATTAGTGCGTTACCATGGGAACGTGTGAGTGACTCCATTATAGACGCCATGGGACGCTTCGGAGATACAGTTAAAAGGAAAAGTAAGTGAACCCTCTGCAATTCCCTGTATTTTAATATTGAGAAAACGTGATCTGATTGTTCTCCAAATTATACATATTTTGCCATATTTGCTGCACAACATTTTTTTAGGGCCAAACTGTGGTCAGATGTTATTTGAGAGTCAATAGAGAAACATAAAAAACACCATAGCTACATTTTTTTTAAAGGTTTTAAAAAAAATTTATTCATTTTTGGTGGCGATTTACCCCCCGCCGATCCCAAAAACACATAATTGTCCCCAGAAAGGCTGCGATCACATGTCAAAAATAAAAAGGGACTTTAAAAAAAACGGACAATAACAAATGCAAACGGATGTTATCCGTTTGGATCCGTTATTGTTCATTTAATAAACAAAAAAATTTTTTGTTCTGAGCATGCTTAGAAGTAAAAAACGGATCAATGAACGGATTGAAAAAAAACGGATGACATTAACCCCTTCATGACCCAGCTAGTTTTGGCCTTCATGACCCAGTCCGTTTTTTCAAATCTGACATGTGTCTCTTTAAGTGGTAATAACTTTGGCAAAGTGATTCAGCGATAATTTTTTCGAGACATATTGTACTTCATATTAGTGGTAAATTTTTGTTGATACATGAAGCTATTTTTGTGAAAAACACTAAAATATTGTGAAAAATTTGAAAATTTTTAATTTCTCTATGTTTGAAACTCTCTACTTGTAAGAGAAATAGTAATTCCAAATTAATGTAGTTATTAATTCACATACACAACATGTCTACTTTATGCTGATATATATATATATATATATATATATATATATATATATTTATATATATATGCAAACAATAAAGGTTTTTGCAGCGCTATTTAGCTTCTAAAAAAGACAGTCGGGTGCCAGCTCCCAGAGAACTTGATCAGAGTCCCATAGTAAATCAATCTGAAAAATGGTGCAGCACTCCATATAATAATCCAAGGTGCAAACATGTTTATTCACTTCATATAAGGAGCATAGCCATAGTCGTATATATATTTATTTATTTTAAAAAATTTTTTTTTACTACTGTACAACAGCTCCCCCCTAGTGTCTAGTGCACAAAACATGCAGTACCAGGTTTAGGACACATGGGGGAGCTGTTGTACAACTAAACAGCTTCTTTACGAAATAATATATATATTTTTTTAAGTGAAAGTAAAAGTAAAGCATGCCGGCGGGCAGTGTCGGCAGCTCGGGACGGGTAAGGGACGCCAGGGGAACAGATAAGGGACACACACACTGCGCTGCTCAGGATTTTTCTATGCAAAATGCTGCCATCAGCTAGTCAGATTTGACTAGCTGATAAGAGCGAACGCTGTGAGGGGGGGAGGACGAAACCCCCCCTAGGTCCCTAGGAAAGATGGCTGGCTATCAGTGATAGCCACCATCTTCCCGGGCGCAGGGGGATGAGGCGAGTAGCGGCCAGTATCTGCATGACGTACATGTACGTCACAGGTCGGGAAAACCTTCCCGGTCATGACGTACATGTATGTCATGGGTCGGGAAGTGGTTAAAGGGTCATCCGTTTTCCATAGACTTCAATGTTAAATTTACTGTATCTGTTTTTTCTTCCGTTTCTTTGACGGAAGAAAAAATACTGCATGCACGGAAATGTGGTGCAAACGGATGTGAAAGGATTGTAAAAAAAAAAAAAAAATTCCCATTGACATCAATAGGATTATTTTACAACCGTTTGTAATCCATTTACAAGCAGCAACAACGGAACCGAAACGGGGGAAATAAAACGAGGGCAGACGGCTGTGTGAACGCACCCAAAGAAGGAAGCACAAAGTGTCCGTGTCGCCATCACTCAATTCCTCCCCTATGGGGCCATCGAATGATACTGATAGCTGAACAACTTCACAGGCCCCATAGAAGATGAATGGAGCAATGGCCACACAATGGCAGTGCGCTCTGTTCATTTTGGGGAAAACGATGTCCCTGTTCTCAGGAACTGCAGGGGTCCCAGGGGATAGGAGATAAGCTCCTCTAAAATGTTGCCCGTTCACACTGTGTTAGTAAACATACACTGATTTTCACAACTATTGCTATTTTGTATGGAAATAAACAGTTGTATCATTCAGGTCTCATTCCCAGCACATTATGTAAACATCCAGAGGGCAGGGAGAAAAAGATAGAAAAAAATGAATTGTGTTTATATATAAATTGTCAATTAGAGAACAACCAGATCTCATTTTATTAGTAATAAATGCAGAAATCCAGGGAATTTCGAAGGGTTCACTTACTTTGTCTTAGAACTGTACATGTCAGGAAATAGTCCCGACACAGATGGAATGTGAGGTGTTTGTGCGGTCAGTAAAATCCAATATATTCAGACAGTAAGAGGGTTGGGGGGCGATTTCTTACATCGAATTGCGCCAGGACGGTCCCGTTGAGCAGTCCCTCTGCCAGCTGGATCATGGACTCTCTCAGAGTGTCGTCGTCCGAGTGGACGCTGTCTATGGCGGTTTTCTCAGGGATGTACTGGAAATCCGGCTCGTTCTCCATCCTTTCTTCTACGATGTCATAGACGGCTGAGCATCGAAACACAAGGATATCAGAGCACGGACGCAGACGGGTATTAGGCTGTGGTTGGTTCGGGTGATTGCATTTATAACAGTGTTTCCCAAACAGTGTGCCTCCAGCTGTTGCAAAACTACAACTCCCAGCATGCCCAGACAGCCGTTTGCTGTCTGGGCATGCTGAGAGTTGTAGTTTTGCAACAGCTGGAGGATGACACTCTGCACTGGGACAGTGTTTCCCAACCAGGGTGCCTCCAGCTGTAACAAAACTACAACTCGCAGCATGCCTGGACAGCCTTGGACATATTCGGCTCCCCTTTACTATGAGAGGGGATAAAGCCGTCATAAGTGAAGGACCCTGAGCGGCTCCAGCGGTGGTCTCTATAGTGTATATGGAGGACGTGTATATGAGGAGGACTCACCATTCGGCCGCACCAGGAGCACCAGCTCCCCAGAATGCCTCTCGCAGCTCGCCTTAATAAACATGACGACTTGATCGTGCGTGTGCTCGGATATGTCCCGTCCATTGATCAATACTACCTGATCCCCTTCATTGAGACGGGGGACACACAGATCGGCCTGTGCAAGAAAAAGGGGCAGAGAAATGAGACCCTAAAACTGCTAAATACCCAATATAGCTGGTAATGACTGCAAAGCCACAGGATAAGGCTGAATAACAACACTGCCCTATATACATCCCAGTGCCTGCCCCATATACATCCCAGTGCCTGCCCCATATACATCCCAGTGCCTGCCCTATATACATCCCAGTGCCTGCCCCATATACATCCCAGTGCCTGCCCCATATACATCCCAGTGCCTGCCCCATATACATCCCAGTGC